>NW_028145494.1:655000-685000 GCF_977016875.1 Pavona decussata | reverse complement strand
ATCTGCTCATCAAACCCCCACATCCATTCGGCGCTTTCCTTACACGCTAACTGTGGCTCACATACACTTACTTTCATTGTTTGGTTTGCCAGACGATTTTCTGTTACTTGTGGTGAATCTGCCATGCGCTCTTGCTTTATACATGCCCCGTTGAAAATCGGGTTGTATACGAAGAATGACAAATCTCTACGCAGTCGATCTAGATCCAAAAGAAAACAGGAAATTACTAAGACCTGACTGATTGACTGACTAACTGACAGACAGACAGACTGACTGACAGCTTGACTGACTAACTGACAGACAGACTGACTGACTGGCTGACTGACAGCTTGACTAAGCGACTGACTGCCTAACAGCTTAACTTGTCTCACTGTGCGACTGATTTTCCCAAAGGGCTGCTTGACTGACTGACGGACTGACTGACCGTCTTGATTAAGTAACTGTCAGCCTCATTCATCGACTGACTGACTGACTGACTGACTGACTGACCGACTGACTGACTCAATGACTGACTGACTGACTGACCGACTGACTGACTGACTGGCTGGCTGACCGACCGACCGACCGACCGACTGACTGACTGACTGACTGGCCAATAAATTGAATGATTAATTAAATAACTGACTGATTGACTAAGAACCTGACCCGACGACTGACTTACTGATTGCTTGACTCAACGTACGACTGACCGACTGACTGTTTGAGTGACTGTCAAATGTTTGGTTTTATCGAGTTAATGACTGGCCTTCGCGGCTGGATGGCTATGTGCCTATGTGTACTTACTGGCTGACAGAATAATAGTCTTACAGGATTTTGGAATAAAAAGAAAACTAATGTGCGATGATACAGTTCAAAGAACTATCACTGTGCAACAATTTTAGTATCATAATTTCTGTCCTAACCGAGTTTCCTTTTCTTAGAGCAACTGAGTAATACTCCAGTGCTTCTCACCTTTCAGAAAGGGCAGCACTGCTTGCATTTCGCTTAACTGTTGCTCGTCATATCCGCGTTCTGGGACGGGTTTCTCTAAATCATTGTTCGACGATGAATCATTTGTGAAGTCATTGTCTTCTCTGTTGTCGCTTAGACTCTCCTCGAGGCTTGAACTGTTTGATGGTGAATCTTCACCTATACTGGGTTCACCTTCCTTGAACCCACTCCTGGATTCCATTCGACGCCTGTCAAAGGACAAAGTGATTCAAGTAAAAGGTTGAGAATGATGTATTATTTAGTAAGTGACACAGGCATACTCGGAAAAAAATCCGAGTGCTCCTATCAGGAGTCGAACCTAAGACCTTCCGATTACTAGTTCGGATGCTCTACCACTGAGCTACAGGAGACCACTGAGCTGCAGGAGACTCGTGGGAGCTAAGGCCATTACACTAGGTTCATGGGACGAACAAAAAAGTGAAAGGTTGTTACACGATTTTCTTTACCTAGCACACGCATCTAAGGACTAAAATTCATTTCTTTGATCTACAATTCATTAATTGGGATATGCATTAACCTAGATCAGTACAACTGGTATAATTCAGCGAAGCATTCAGACTGCTCTTGTATAGTTTCGGCACTTTTCTTTCGCTCGGTCAATTCTTCAGAGAAAATGGAAGGGACTGAACAATATTGCGGGCCTGAAATCTCGAAGAGTTTTCGGACGCGAGAAATAATTTTCAAATCCACTTTCTTTCGCTTAGCGGTAGTTTTTTCGTGCAAAGTAGCCACATGTGTTTCTTAATCTTGCCAAGTATCTAACGTTTTGGATTTCAAAATTATCAAAAATTGAATTTTTGGTAATGTACATTACTAGTGAGTAGTCTACGTTTCGCAACGTTGCGAGATACCTTGTTCCGCAACTTCTCAGGTAAAGCTCTCGTCATGCTTGTTTTAACCCTTTAAACCATAGTATCAAAGAACAAATTCTCCTATCTTGTCCCCATACTTTTCTTATAGAAGTACTGTGGAGAAGTTATTACAATATCAAGAAAAATCACCTTGGATGATCATATCCTTAATTCTCATGACCTCAGGGGTTGAATAAGCATTGAAATTAGAAGGAGGAATTTGATGCTGATCACTGTTAGGGCTTAAAGGGTTAAGTTACGGGAGAAATGGCCTCGTGTCTCAGCACTTTAACTCACCGTTTAGCTTGACCGTGGAGGCCGCTACTTCTGTAAGCTGAAGCAAAAGGATTGGCGTCTATTTTAAGTTTGGTGATCTTAAAACAAAACAAAAGAAAAAAAAGTCAATTTGGCTCTCTGCTGGCAATCAGTTGCTCAGCCTGTGTGACCGTAAAAATGGAACATAATCGGGCGACCATGCAATACAATTCTGTATTAGTATGCTGTATCAAGAGATTCCATGGAGTTATCAAAAGTGCCAATAGGGAACTTAAGCAACGACGACGGCGACGTCAACGCCGTAAAACAATAGATTTAAGAAGTAAAAACAATCGCTCTGTACATTTCTTTGCCGTCCTCTGTAAAACAACCATGTGAAAGGACCAAATTCAAGGTTTTGTGGAAAACGTGAACACACGACGGTGAACTTTTCATTTTCTCTCTTAACTTGAACACCACTCCTACCAATCTTCCTGGGCAGTTCGCCGTTTCTATTGAAGTTGAACGAATTGAAATAATCGCGAAGTAGCACAAATGAAATAAAGCAATATTTTCAAGTGATGTTTTCGTTGGCGTTGCTGTCGTCGCTGCTTAAGTTCCCTATTATCTCATCCACAACTGATTGTAATAAAATGCCTCGAGAATCAGTAAATGATAGAGTTTTTTTTTTCAGTAAGTGACACAGGCATACTCTGAAAAAGAAAATCCGAGTTCTCCCAACCATGCCACTCTCGACATTCAAATCCTAGCAGTATGGAAGTATGGAGGATGTTTGTGACATGAACCTAGTGTGTCTCCTGTAGCTCAGTGGTGGAGCATCCGAACTAGTAACCGTAAGGTCACAGGTTGGACTCCTGTTGGGAAGACTCCAGTATACCTGTGTCAGTCCGATGACTCCATACAAACCCTTCTATAAATTTAACCTTAGTTCTTAACGTTTACAACTAATGTTAAATTAGAAGGGTTTGTATGGAGTCATCGGAACATAACAGTGCCAGTATCTGATCCCCAATTGCAATAAGATGCTGATTTTGGCAAAGTAGGCACTTTTCATCAATGTAAGCAAATACCATAATTTCATAAATTTAGCTTTTGTGACATTATCACTTTAGTTTTCTAATGGTGTACTAGACTTTCTAAAAGCCCTTTCCGATATTATTTTCCCTCTTTACTCTTTATGTTATGTTGGTTTTGGTTCCCTCCGTCGCTCGCTTTCGTGACTCCGTCGCTCACTTTCGCGTCTTCGTCGCTCGTTTTCGCGACTCCGTCGCTCACTTTCGTGGCTCCATCGCTCGCTTTCGCGACTCTGTCGCCCACTTTCGTGACTCCGTCGCTCACTTTCGCGACTTCGTCGCTCAAAGAAGTCTACTTGTGTCAAGTCTATTGGCGTACCTGTTTGTTTCTGTAGGCTGACACTGCTATGAATTCCGTTTCAGGGAAACAAAACTCCTTTCTTATTTTGTAGTCAAAGTTAGCACCATCGGGACTCTCTAACAAATGAATTCGAGGAACATAACGTCGCATAGTGTTCAGCAAGAACACCTGAAAAATAAATTAAAATGGTCGGGTAATAAAGTGTGGCAATTTTGAAAAAAAAAATTTAAAAAAATTATATCAAATTGTTGGAAGCATTGCCTACTTTTCCATATTGCCGTGTGTGAACATGTGGACAGAAAACTCTAGAATGCAAAAGAACTAGATATGGATGTATAACTCATATATGCTTTGAAAGGTCCCGCGCCTTGTTATTTTGGGGTTTATGACGTCATACGGTTGCTGCTGTTTTCCAAAATGGCGGCGAGCGCGAAATCTAAAAGCAAAAACAGGCGATAATCATATGCAGCTTCCATGTTCAGGGGTAAAATAGGCTCAAGGGTAAAATCAATATTATATTCATTTTCATTTTAACTTATTTTCATATATATAACAGAATAACCACAAAAGTTCATGGTTTAATTTTTATTGCGCTTGCGCAGGTTTGAGGTGCAAATCGCAATATTTGGTGACTTTTTCCACCATAAGTTTAACGACTTCACAAAACCGTATCCTCGCTCGTCGAGAAACGACTGTAATAGGCCATTTCCGAGTTGCTGTGAACATCATTATGAAAGAGAGGCTAAATGTAAAGCTTTTCATATAAAAATTAGTTTTGTTTGAAAATGAGTGAAAAGTAATTTTCATAATAAAAACTTTGCACATAGCTTTGCTTTTAGAATGAGGCTCAAACCCTCTCGGAAATGGCCTATTTCAAGAGACGTCCCTCGAAACCGGATGCCTTGGAGATCCACTTCACACACAACTTACTTGAATTGTTTTTGACGCCGTCTGGAAACTGTTTGTTAACTTGAGCCTTTTGAAGGTTAAAACGCTTTTCATCAATAAAGCCCCAGTCGTCGGGGTCTCCGGATGAAGGTACATTCTCGGGGCGTCATCATCTTGCTTTATCGGGCGCCAAGGAGTCCAGCGATTGGTACTCATATCAAAGCAGTATCTGAATTCATCAGCATACATGAAGTCTATCATGACCGCGTACATTTGGCTTGGATTAAGGTCTTCAAATGCCAGTGAAATCATAGGACACATACGCCTAAATAGAAAACAAAAATATGAAATTTAAGTATGTTTCACACCATAGTGACATACTTACAAGCGGCACTCATTCTAGCCTCGTACGAAGACGTTTGCGTAGGAGGCGATACTCATTCCAGTCTGGTGATTTTTTTTTATTATTATTATTCCCTATCTTCTTTCGTTTTGCTTTGTACAAAATTTTTATCCAACCATAAATAATTTAATACTTGGCGTTTCCTGTTTTGTTTTGTTTTTTTCTCACTTTGTTTTCTTTTCTTTTTCGTTTTGCTTGTTCCTCGATGTCTTTTTTTTTTCTCCCTCTTTCTCGTTCTAACTTTCGCGCGTACGGGAAGTGTACTGAAAACGCTTTTAAAGCACGGGAAACCTCCGGAAACGTTCGGAAATTTAGTACTAATATATCTGTACAAGCAACTTAGCCTCTAGACTTTTCAAAGCCCGTTTTCGTGGGAGTTCTGTCAGACGGTAAACTTTGTCGAACACTCTCCCCCTCGGGAAGGGGGTACTGAACTCTGCCCGTGACATACCATATGGAGTCCTTTGTACCGCTCTGTACCCGTGTATGTGTGAATGACCTTGTCATACCTTGTGGACCATTGTGCACTTTAGCACATGATAGTCATACAGACATACATAAAGGTGGTAAAGTCCGTCAGTACTAATTAGTACTAGTTAGTACTAATATATCTGTACAAGCAACTTAGCCTCTAGACTTTTCAAAGCCCGTTTTCGTGGGAGTTCTGTCAGACGGTAAACTTTGTCGAACACTCTCCCCCTCGGGAAGGGGGTACTGAACTCTGCCCGTGACATACCATATGGAGTCCTTTGTACCGCTCTGTACCCGTGTATGTGTGAATGACCTTGTCATACCTTGTGGACCATTGTGCACTTTAGCACATGATAGTCATACAGACATCTACATACATAAAGGTGGTAAAGTCCGTCAGGGTATAAAACAACTAAAAACTCGGTACTTGAAATGATGATTTAGATAAAAGCGCTCCTGATGAAAGAAAAGAAAAACACACTACTTGAGGGAGATCTTTCATATACCGGGAACTGAAATTATTTTATGTACGATAGCATCCAAGACATTACCAAGTCGGGAATGAAAAATGTTAATCGATTTCGATTTAGGAATTTCAGGAGGCAGAGAGTTCCAATTCAATCGCTTTACCTTTCTCGGAAAATAGGAAAATGGAAGAAGTCATAAATAACCGGAAAATAGTCTAGCTCTCTGGTTTACAATTAGCTTGTCTTTTCAAAGAGCTTGACATATCACAGACCATAAGTTACGCGGGCGTGCTGAAAATAGCACAATTACTGTTTTTCATTTGTCTTCACTGGCATATTTTTCTGCTCTTGGTGTGAGCAGACGTCGCTTGTATGTTATCAGATAATCACACCAACTCCGGAAGCGAAATTTGAACGCTACACTAATTAAAATCCCGAATTATGTTTTTTACTGTACGGAACTTCCAAGAACTTTTGTTTGCGAGCTGTAATACTTCAAAAATCCAAGGTAAACAACACTGAGAAAGAAATGTGGATATGAACTCTCGACAAAAGTGGTCTGGCAAAGTTACGAAAGGAAATTGTTCCACTTCGCGCCATCCATTGGCAGATGTCAGAAATTGTCGAGATTTTAGACACATCTGTCAACGCCGGTCACATTAAGGTGGCGTGAAGAAGCCGCTTTCTACATAACTCACACCAATATCATCTTCTATGTACACTTCAATCTGAACTCAGAACTGATCTTTCCTATTTAACCATTAACCACATAAACCATTGGAAGAATCATCGGGGTCACGTAATGAATTGCCAAGATTTCTGACCGTGTAAAGAACTATACAGCGATTTCTGCCAGTTTTGCAGACTATCACTGAGGTTCTGATTAAAACTCGCGATTATTAAACATATGAAGGGAATGCTGTCAGGCATAAAACCATACTTTGCTACCAACTGAACAATATGCCTGACTCAGAACATTAGTTCTTGAGTCACGAGCGATTACAGTTTCATTAGCAAGGTGTGCTTCAGGATACGCCTCAAGAAGGATCGAGATTGTGAAAACGCAAAGCATACCTTCCTTCCTTCGTGATCATCATCTCCGTCTGATGTTCTTTGAATTTCTCCCATAGCTCTTTATTTTGCAGAAGTACCGTCATAACTCCCGCTGCTGATAGCAAGAAAACACTAGCTAAAGGTTTCCAGGACTATTTTCAGCGCCAGCAGATCGAAGAAGCAACTAAAAAGCACCATATGAACTCCTTTGCAGCCAGATGCAAGATACCACGTTTGAAGCATCACGCATCTGAAATCATTACGCTTCACAGCTTGCTCACCGAAACAATTCAGAGGTGCGACGTTTTCTTGACAGCACCGGAAGAATCAATCACATTTCACAGTATCGGTGACACTAAACACCTTTTTTGAAACCGACCAGCCGGCGTTGAGTATTACGGAAAACATGCATTCTGTTGAGGCCTGTCTCGTAGAATACTGTTCTGGTTATCGTTAGAAATCGAATCTGAATTCTGTTTTCGGTCACTCGCCTCTCAAAGTTGATTACACGTATTGGACACCGTATGGCTTTTATCCTATAGCATATGGTTTTCGTTTACAATCTCACCATTGAAAAAATAAAAATACCCTTGTCACGCGCTCGCACGGAGTCCGACCTGTGGAAAGGTGTGATAAGGTATTTTAAGTAACGACGGCCAAATATTTACTTTCGTCATTGAAGTTTGGCTCGGCGGCCAAATTACAAGTTTAATTTCAAGACATGTCACGTCTACGAGTCAAATGTACGAACATTCGACTCGTATTTATGTTTATTTTACACACTTAATGCGATTTCAAAGTCTTCAAAAGAGAAATTACTGATACAAAAACAACATGTAAAAAAAAAATTAGCCCGCTTAGCGGACGTAATCAGAGAGGAGGAGCGAGAAAAGGGGGACTGGGGAGAGAGGACGCCTGCCTGAAAGACCCCCTTCATGTTCAATAGGCCTTTTCCGAGTTGCCGTGAACCTCCCTATGACAGCGAGGCTAAGTGCAAAACTTTTCATATGAAAATTAGTTTTGTTTGCATATGAATGAAAACTAATTTTCATAACAAAAACTTTGCCCTTAGCCTCGCTTTCAAAGTGAGGTTCAAGGCAACTCGGAAATGGTCTATTGATTTCCGCTCAACGAGCGATTAACGATTAACGCTAAACAACGATTGAAATTTAGCTGAGGTTTTTATCTCACTCAAAAGCTAATTTCAAGCTAATTGTAAAGAAAAGTCTAAGTCAAAAACTGAGGGACAAAAATCTTTTGAAAGAATCTTTATTGACTAGTATAAATTTAAACTCGAATGAAAGTCCCGTTAACCCAGGATTAACTTAATCGTGCTTTGAACAACTGAGCCCGGCAGGGCTCCAGAACTAACATTTTTGACCGGACTCCAAGTAGAGGTTCCAAAACCCTCTGCCTTTTAGGAAATAAACTGGTAAAGACAAGATATAACGTATTATGTGAAAATGTGGTTCGTCGGCGAAGATTCGAATTGCGGTCTCCTTCATTCAGTGCAGACGTGCTAATATAACTTCATTAAAGGGGCACATGCGCAGTAGAGTCCGATTGAGACTAAGTAGCATAAAAATTGTCATGGGATTTTCGTTTTCCGCCATTGCAAAAGCTTTCAAAAATATCGCAACAAACAGCTTCTGTAATTACTAAAAAACGTTTATAAACTGATAACAAATTCAACAAACTTTCCAAAGAAGAACGCGATTCAAACGAAAGAAAACTGCTTCCTGAACTCTCCGACGGTATTTGAAAAAAATTGGGCCAACGATTTCAAAGTGCTTCTCATTAACGCGCGCATGCGCCAGGGGTGACATAGTCCCTTTAACCGCCACACCACAGGCGAACCCACAGTAGAAGCAGACGAAATAGAAGTCGCCCATTCAACACGTACGGAGAGTCTGACTGAGTTCACTTAGAATCCACTAACGACCTGAATATAGGTGGTTTCCACTGCCGCCATGTTGGTGGACAAAACACACAAACGGTTTGCATACAGTAAAAATGGAAGTGAACTCCCAGAGGAGAAAAATCTCAGTGTTCCTGTCCACCAACATGGCCACCATGACGTCACATGCAAACCATCAATATGTAACGTGAACCAGACAGCAAGGTACATTGGTACTAATATCTACCGTGAGAGTGAATCAGCCACATTTCATTTAGGATCACTGCAATGATGTGTTATATGAAAGACACAAAGTAAGTAAATGGGTAAAAGCTCTCAAGGCGGACGTGAGTCCTCGTGCAGTATATCTTGCCTTGGATTTTCTTATCACCTTTTTTCGCTGTTGAATTTTCTAAGCGCCGCCATTTTGGATTCCATGACGTCAGAGGCGGCAACTGAATGATCTCATAAAATTCAAAATGGCGGCGCGCGATAATCACATCAAATTTCAGAAAGTTGCCATCCCCAGTTTTTCAACGAGGGTTTGAAATTTTAATACTATTTCCAATAATTTAACGTCAATTTGTTGAATAACAGGAGGATCCCTTTCATACTGCTTTGTCTAACGACGTAACAGTACACATTAATTAACGTGGTCACCAGAGTTGCACGTCATATCAGTGATATAATGCAAGCTATGATTAGCTGTTCAAAAACTCATTAATAATTAATAAAACATCACGTACAGTGGTTTTGAAACCCGCTAAAACCTCCTCCTTATAAGTATGCGGTGTTTAATGTTTTCCTTGTATGCTAATTTCCAACGTTCACAAAAAGCATCATTGTTATGAACGCTCTTGACACACGCTTTTCCAGGAATGTTTCTGAAGCCGTTCAAAAAACTTGCAGCACGTGTTTTATCGGATCTAAAACCGCTCGGCGGCGCCTCGTGGTTTTGAATCCGATAAAACACTGCTGCTCGTGTTTTAAACATTACATTAAGTTCTTTGTGTTTGTTTTGATCGAACTTTCAATTTCATTGATTTTTGGTTTTTAATTGGTTTTACAACAGTTGTTACGAGCAATTAGAAACTCCTCTGTGAAAACGTAGTCCATAACGATCAATAAAGGTTTCCAGATTTGAAGAAACCTCAGTGTAAAGAAACCTGACCTAACCCCATTCACCTATAACTGTCAATCAACACGTTCAGATTCGCAATTGTTGGATTTGAACACTACTTCAGGGTTCAGACTTTATTGCACACATTTTGAAATCACTGGTGATCTTTGCAATCTGATTGGCTCTCAACAGTGAGATTTATTCAAGAATCGCACAATCTTTTTTTCCCCTCTAAATCGCATTCTTTTTTAGCCCATCAAAATGAAAATGAAATAATGATAACCAATCAGATTTCATGGCTTACCTGCTCTAGCCAACTGCGTGATTTCAAAATGCGTGTAATGAAGTGGTAATTACAATACAATACAATATTTATTTTGCCATATACAACATTTACAGATGGAAAAAATGAAGAAAATTGATGTAAGAAAATAAATGGCGAGAAAACCTGAAAGAAACCACGGGGCTTATGACAAGTCAGGCTTCCACACTTAAAATTGAACTTTGTGTCGTGCAATTTTGCTCCGAAATCATACGCGGTCTGAAATCGAACTCGCGCTGCGCGCTCGTTTGATTTTGAAATCACGTGTATGATTTCAGACCAAATTGCACTCCACTCAGTTCAATTACCACTATAAGCACAGCGTTTATAGGTAAAACAACAGAATTACACTTGATTGGCGTCTCTTCAGGAAATTGCACGCAAACATGTCAATTGTTTGAAAGTTCTACTGACAACCACGTAAAGCGTAAACAGCTGAAAAATAACACACTTTTTTCTACAGTTGTTACCATAGTTAACAAAAGGCAATGGTTATGAAGTCTGACAAACTCCTTTGTTACATGTTTTTGTTTGCATTTTTGGCCTTGACCGTGCACAGACCACAATAGAGTTTGAAACGTGTTTGAGCAACTGAACAATAGAAACGTGCCTGTTAAGATTTTCAACTGTAGTGTGAACGTCCATGGTCGCGGCCCTTGCAGCATAAATTGCAACACCATTGCTGTCATAGCGAGGTTTTTTTAATAACCAATCCCTAAATCAACTATGGTTGTTCCTGAGGAAATAAGTTCAGGGTTGTTTTCACCTTCGTTGAAACCATTTCGAACATTTTATTTGTTTGAGGTGATGTTCGGGCCTTTTAGGTAATCAGTGAAGCATGCTCAGTTTATCTTCTATGGCGTTATGTCCCCACTAGGGAAAAGGTATTAATAGCCAATAACGTACTGTGATTGAAAAACGTTGACGTTGCCATGCATTTAACTCTCTAAAGGTTACTGAGACGAAGGGGATGCTATCCCTCTATTTTTTAAAGAACGTCTTATAATAGATCAAACACGAGGAAGAGTCTTTGCTCCAATTTCCAAACACCGAGAAACGAGGCGCAGTCGAGTTTTTTTTAACCAACTTCGAGGTGTTTGGAAATAGGAGGAAACACTCTTTCGAGTGTTTGATATAGCTTCTCAAACTATCGATAATTCTTGGAGAAATTCGAAGCAAAAGTTCACAAAATTTTATGATGATTAAGATCACAACCTCCTTCTCGGTAGTGATTTCCTTTGTTTTGTCTTCATGAATTATGAATGAGTATGAATGAGTATGAATGAGTGAGTAAATGAAAACTGAGTTTAAAGCTTACCTTCTGTCCCAAAGAATGCAAGTTTTGTCTATCAACGCTCCCAGAATGATAGGACCAGGAATTGTACCCAGAATCTTTACAAGATCCGACTGGAGGCCTAAGGCGTATGGCTGCTGACCAACTGGAACGCTCCTGGAAGAAAGCAATCTCGTACCCAGAGTCCTCAGGCTCTTTGGCCAGCGGTTAGTCGCCAGGAGAGACTCTAAGGACATCGAATTTTATTACCGCAGGATTTTTTGCGGTAAAACAATGGAAACCGTTACGGAACAGCCAATCAAAAAATTTGAATTTTTTCGATGTCCCCAGAGTCTCTCCTGGCGCTCACCCGCCGACCAAAAACCCTGAGGACTCTGGGTACGAGATTGGGAAGAAGGAGAAAATTGTTGCCCAGTCTGCATGTACTGACTTGATGGCGTTCAAACATTTTTCTGGAGAACTTTAAGTTGCGCAAAAACGGTGAAGGTTTGCATGCAATCGCACGGAGTTTCTCATCGCTTAAATTTTCCGTGGTTCTGATTATCTTGATCTGTTACTATTGTTTCGAGGCAGAATTACTGTCTTCAATGGATCATGGCACACGGGGATTTCAATAATGTTTTGTCAAAATTATTCTAAAATTGTGAATACATACCCTTCTTCTTAAGAAAATTCACAAAGAGGAAGATTGCTCGTGAATTCTTGAAGGATTAGAACGAGCCTTTTTAATAGGCCATTTCCGAGTTTCTGTGAACCTCATTATGAAAGCGAGGCTAAGTGCAAAGTTTTCATTATGAAAATTAGTTTTCATTCATATGCAAACAAAACTAATTTTGATATGAAAAGCTTTTGCACCTAGCCTCGCTTTCATAATGAGGTTCACAGCAACTCGGAAATGGCCTATTCAAAGGTTACGTTTTCAGTCATTTTCCATGACAAAACAGCAGGATTTGAAAGGCTTTTCCAAGTGTCTGTAACGATAGCTCACATAGTCCTTTTAAGACTGATTGAAGACATGAAAAGAAAGAAGTATTTTAAAATACCTTAAAGTAACTATCAGGGCAGGAGTATCATTCACGAATGTCATTGAGGCGATGGTAGACAGTACAAGTAAGAATAACACTAGCTTGACCCCGCAATTCGCTGGACATGCACCTTTCTCTACTTCTCCAGTGGGATCAGATTTGGATTCGACGCATGTGCAGCTTTTGAAAAACGTAGAGGTCTGGAAGGAAAACAGATCAACAACATCAATTGAATACACTGCCCCCAAGCAAAAGAAAAGCTGTATTCCCTTGAGGCTAAATAACAAATTGTGGTAAATGAAAAGAACGAACGAACGAACGAATGAATGAATGAAAATGAATGAATGAATGAATGAATGAATGAATGAATGAATGAATGAATGAATGAATGAATGAATGAATGAATGAATGAATGAATGAATGAATGAATGAATGAATGAATGAATGAATGAATGAATGAATGAATGAATGAATGAATGAATGAATGAATGAAAATTTACCCTTTCCAGGCTTACACCTTATTATGGTAATGCTCGATTTCAGCACAGCCTGCATAACAAGGTGAGAAGTAGGTCAGCGGTCCCCCACAAACAGGATCAAACATTATTCCGGTGCAGTTGCAGGCCTGGTTACATTTTGCTTCAAGCTGGACAGAAGAAGACGAGCTACGTTGATAAAGGGAACATGATAGTATCATCACTGTCGTCGTCATCCTTCTCGTAGTTACCATAACACCGACCCATTCATTCATTCATTCGGTCTTGAAAGAAATAACTTGCTCAACAACGAATCCTTCCTCAATTTCACGCCGTTTTGCGCGTGAAAGTATTTCCTAATTTCACTCGTTACCATTTGATTACCCATACTGTACGAATGACCATAAAGCTAATCAAATGGTATCCAGTCGTTTCGTACCCACGGACGTTTCGTACTCAGACGATTCGTACCCATGCTCGGTTGGTTCGTACCCAAGTCCCTGGTCGATTCGTACCTTGGTCAACAATCATAAGAAAAAGGCATTTTGAGAAAGAAGTCGTGCCAAGATCAAGCGAAGTTACCCTTGACTGATGTTAGCTGTTTGTCCGAATTATAAGAATTATAAGATTTTAAAATGTAGTATTCAAAGCTAACAAAAATTGACTTCTTTTAAGAAACATTTATCACCAAAATCACTTATCGGGCCCGGAAGTTACCGGGTCTTTCGAGAAACGGGCCCACGATCCTTTTGTGCCGTTTTGAAAGACGTATCTGTGTAAGCTAATACACTCTGATGTGCTCGGATGCTTATGCTGAAAATCTAACTCGCAGAAAGCTTTAGGAAATGTAATTTTATTCCACGAATTTACTAGCTTGCTAGCTGGCCTTTGTTTGTTTTTATTTTTTTAAATGTCACATTTGCTCTTTCGAAAACGAGAGAAATTAGTTTTTCAGTGTTACGAAATTTTGAGCTGATATTTTGCGGAAGAAAACTATAGATTTTATTTACCACTAAATCCAAATTTCTGAACAGATATCCACTGAGTTGAACCTTTGGGTTTCCTTAATTTTCAGTCGTAAAACATAGTTACTTTTTTGCGACCAACATGCTCGAATGGATAGTATTTTCCTGCGAAAAATCTCCCAATTCGCTCTGACGAAGGGCTGACGTACGCTCGAATCGTCGTCACTCAAATCTCTTGATGGTGGCTAAATTAGCTTATCAACTTTGTTGATAAAACCAAATATTCGTTTCCACTCCTCACCAACACAGCACCACAATTTCTTTAGAAACTAAAGCGTGGTTTTCACTAGGACATAAGCAGGAGCAGAAGCATAAACGCCGTTTAACAAGTGCTACATAAGCAAAAGAAGAACGAACACGTTCGTTCTTCTTGTGCTTATGCTTATGCTTATGTCATGTTATGTCGCCGTTTTCACCAGTGAGAATTGGGACGACATAAGCACAAGGCAGTCAACCGTTTCGTCCGCCATCTTGCTTAACATTGAGGGGAGCTGGTATCGAGAATTCCGTCAAGAGATGGTTTTCTGCGCGTGCGTATGTCCTTATGCGTATGTAGCTAGTGTTCTCACTTGCTTATCTTTATGCTTATGCTTATGTCCTAGTGAAAACCAGTTTTAAGCCCCTTAACAAAGAATTAATGCTGCTTTCCGGGCTAACGAGACTTTGAGAACACAAAAAAGTACATAAAAGACGAGATGATTTAAACTTTTCTTACCTAATATCCCACCAAATCCAACGAAAATCCCCAAGCACATGGGTGAGACTTTTTTCTTGACGTTTTGGTCCAAATAAGGAACTCCAAGGGCGTATAAAGGAGAGTTACCTATGCCTGCCACAATCATCCCCAGAATGAACAGCGCGTAATAAAGATTGCTTTCACCACGGCTCTCCCCTGCGCATTCTGTTTTCCCGCCAGAATTGCTCCGATTTCCCGCGCACAATACATGTTGTACATCGCCCGTTCCATTGGTGTCCGTGGAGAGTCCTAAAAATGAAAAGATAAGCTTTTTGTCCGCTGAAATGGCAGATAAATGGAGTTGCTCGTTAAATTTCTAAACAATGGGGAAATTTGTACTTTACTGCTCAATAGAGGCAGTCGCAGAATACAAAAATGTAAACTATTCCAGGAGGTAATTGGTAGGTGACCTGTAATTTGAAAAAAAAACCTACTCTCGTCTTTAGGTACTTCATATATTGCGAAACAGTTTGTCCCGGTGTACGTACCATGTCACTACCGAGAGGGTGCCTTTGCACTACCCTCACCCCACCCCTCAAACCCAGGTTCAGGTGAAAGAGAGTTTGTCTTACTTGGGTCGAGGTTAGCATGAAGAGGAACGTACCATCTGTGGAGGTAGCACATCATTTATTGCTTGGTTTATCATTCAGGGCGGGAATGTTTGCTTCGTTCTTCAAAAGCCCAATAAACAGACATCTAAGCTTATCCTGTTTAAGCCAATTAGGTCATGTAGCGATACCCTGTTTAAGACAGCAAGTGGTCAAATAGATACCCCGTTCAAGACAAAACACCCTAAAAACCATACCCTATCGGGCCGCACGTCCCCGTTATGGTCACATAAGGGAGAAACCCCCCCCCCCCCCCCCCTCCCAGGAGTGAGGCATATTTTCACATAGTACATTATGTCAACTTATAATCATTTGGCTGGAGATCGATACCTAGTGGACCGGCTGAGACCTTTGATCAGTGCACTTCATTTTACATACCAGCTTTGTATGGTGACGAGATGAAATTAGGCAAAGTGAAGATAAAGAAGCCCACAGCCATCGTGAACAGTCCCCAGCCACAAAATACTGGCTTCTTACGCGAACCGCCAAAGACGCTGACTACTGGAGTGACGATCATTGTGGCTATTTCATAGCTACTCTGCATCATTCCTATCTTGTAACTGTTGAAACACTTAATTCATAGTAATTGTTATAGCAAACTTTCGCTAAGGGCAGAAAACCTCGCCATCAGTGCAACCTTATCTTGCTTGGGGCGGTTTTTTGATGAGAACCAGGGGCGGGGGAGAACACTCCATAACGCCTGGCACTTTTTTTGTATCTGAATCATCCAACAAAAGTTGACGTCACATCCGGTCAAATTGGCGCCCAGCAGCCTCTCTCGGCGAAGTCGAATGATGGCGTCCGGGTCAGGCATGATTTCTTCGGATTTTTGAGCCATCAGTATCAGGAACTGTGAACTGTGGATATGAAAGATGTTGTAAAGATATTGCTTCGACTTCATGAGCAAGGGTTTTCCAAAGGAGTGATTTTTTCCTATTGTTTTGACGGAATATACGAGACAGCTAAGCGTCGTGTCATGGCGAAAATTTCACACTCTCAAAACGAGTGGCGTTCAGACTTTTGGCTCTTGTGGCTTCTGATCGTTCGAAAGCTGAAATTTTAATAGCCTATCCCGTGTGTAACATAATGGAGGAGACATCGTCAGTCATAGTTTGCAGTGTTAACATCGGGAACCTAATTATCACTCGACGTGAAGTGTTGGAAGCCTGTATCATTGAAGTGTTCCAATTGTCTTCGTTGTAAGGGACTCGTAATCTTCGAGGTGAGTAAATGTAGTTATCTTCATTTCCAGTTTTTTTCTGCCGACGTGAGTACCTTTACATGTGGGCTATAGAGTAATAAGTCGGTTTTGTGCTTCGTAGTTCTTTCATAAAGACGCAAGTGACGTTTAATTAATAAATAGTTCATATCATGTTGTCCTGTAAGTGCGGGCTTGAGGAGGGGCTTGAGTCAGAAAATGTATCTGCCTGGCCTGGTTCATATTGCTACAGCTAGTGTGAGACAGTTGTTAAAGTTATTGATGTCAAGCCATCTTAAACAATAAATTAAATAGCATTATTGCGAATGACATTATTTCTCAAGTATTCAAAGCAACAACCCCTTCACCCTTTACTTCATCTGCACTCTCACCACCGGGGTGCTCATGGGTTAAGGCTTTTTATACATTTGTACTATAATTATGCACATGTGACATCAAACTATGGTAAGAACAAACAGTATGCCACAAGCCACAGATAAGTGGCATGACCGATGATCTTACCTTGGTTTGATGTCCTCTTTGGGTTATCAAAGGACACATGGAAGGCCAAATGGACTTTGAAAACTCTTTATGGCTGACAATGTCATTTGTACATCATATAATTATTTACCGATTATTTCACATATGTTAGTTGGTGCCCAATATTTAAGGGTGGGGAATTGTCTTTTTTCTCTGTGTCCAAGGTTGGGGAAGAGAACATTGGTTGTGTTTTCACTAGGACAATTTTAGCTAGCGAGTTAAAAATGCAAGCTGTTTTCATGAGAGAAAACAAGAGATTATCTCGCCTTTAAGACCGGAAAATCACGCAGAGTTATACTACCTCGCGAGATGGTATAACTTGCCCTGGTAAATACTGCAGCCAATCACATTGCACGTAGTGACAGCCGCCTGTCAAGTAATTTGGCAATATTATTTACTAGACGCTAGTCTCGTGCTTCAGTTCGACTCGTGGTTCACTTTGCGAAACAGAAAAACGACAGATGACTTCAACAATACCTCAAAACCAAAACTGTGGTCTTGCCGGATAAGCCCACACGGCCTTGCACTTACAGCGATGAATGTTGTCTTGCCGTTGGATAACATTTCGTCGCATCCTCCTCATCTGTAGAGACGTTAACCGTATCCTCTGAGAGAAACTCCTTCTTTTTGGCATAAATATAGTGAGAATCAACATAATTCGCCTGCTGCCATTTTTGAAAGTTGCGCGCTTTTGTAAGTTGAATATTTAATTTAGCGGCTCAAATTCTGGGTTAAATTGCACAATGAAAACAGATACCATGTTTAACTAGTTAATGTCAGTCTGTAAACAACCACCAAGAAAGAATGTTCGGCTAGTAAATTGGCCTAGTGAAAACACAACCATTAAGTAAAAAAATATTGCATATTCCTGGAGGTTATCTAGCAGCAGAAATTGACCCATACATTAAGTTCTAATAATATGGTCTCCTTTGAACCAATGAAATTTTTTTTAAGCGAAACATGTTTGCCAGGTTTTTTAATTAACCTTATCGGTAAGAATTTTTGTAGTTTTAGCTTTTTTGCTTTTATCATTTTTAACTCGTGAATGCGCGCATGCGCAATGAACGAGTTATAGCGATAGCTGACTCTCGACTTGGTCGGTCGATCAGTCGATCAGTCGGTTTTGTCGTTAACTTTCGGGCGTGCGCAGTGAATGAGTTTTAAATTCAATTAGTGCTAAAAAACACGCGAACATTTGTTGTTCATGGCGCATCAGGAAATTCTTATTCAATATGTAGAGAATAATTTGACGATCATTTAGTGCAAGAATGGCGATTTTTCGTTCAATCTGAGCAAAGTTTCAAGTTTTTTCAGTTTTTCAGAAAGTCCGGGGTCGTAAACTCAATTAGTGAAAAAAAAAAAAAACGTGAAAATTTGTTTCACGACGCGTCAGAATTCTCTCATTCATTCTGTAGAGAATAATTTGACAATCATTTTAGTGTAAGAATGGGGATTTTTCGTTGAATCTGAGCAAAGTTATAGGATTTTTTCGTTTTTTTCTACGAAGTGCGGTTTCTTTCAAGAATTAAAAATAATTTAATTTAAAAATAATTTAATTAAAAGATAATTTAATTTGTCAGTTTTCACGCGAAAGCGGAACGTGCCATGTCACGCATCATTGACGTCGTAAACAAAATTATGCAAATTTCTGGTGAAATGAACACTTTTAAGATCTTGTCAGCTTTCATAGAGGTTTCAAAGGGAAAAAATGTTTCATTTTCGAAATTTACAACTGGTAATTTATGGGAAAGCAAAAGGACGCGGTCGATAAATAATTCTTATTTAGCAAGAGCTTGTCATAGTTCATTATTTTTACTTGAGGATTGCGTGGACTGAACTCCAAAGGAAAAATTTCACGCATTTATGTCGGGCATGAATCGTAATGCGATACTTTGTTGAACATATTTCCCTTTGTGAGATCGGCTTGCCCTACAGTAATTTTGTAATTTTAATTCCCAAAAAAACTTCACTTGCCCATCGGGCAAGTGATGGTTAGAATCCACTAGCCCGATCGCGAAATCCAGTAGCCGCGGACTTGCATGACGTAGCTGCACATGGCGTGCTCCTATAAACTTTGAATAAAAAAAACACGTGATATTTTTTAATCGGCGCATCAGAATAATCGGCTTATTCAATCTGTACAGAATAATTTGACAATCATTTTAATAGTACAAGAATGGTCATTTTTCGTTACATAATCGGGCAAAGATATAATTTCTTTTAGCTTTTGAGGAAGTTTCCGTAGCCGTCTAAATTGCAATTACTATGTGTCATCTGCATTCACGAGTTGGCTCACAGGAGCCTTTGATTTTATTTTTTTATCAATTTGAAGTTTTTAACCCCATCAATGATATCTTTGTAGTTTCAGCTTCTAGTTTGAATTGCTGTTTTTGTTATTTTGTAATTTTGTCTTATATATTGTATTTTTTTGACCTTTTGTATATTTTAATCTCTATAGGACCTTTCTGAAAACCACGTTTAGTGAACGGAAGCTTCCTAACAAAAGATTATTATTATTATTATTATTATTATTATTATTATTATTATTATTATTATTATTATTATTAATCCAAAGTTCATTTTGACAAGGAATTTTGAGTTCTGTTCAATTTAATGAAAAATCAAAAGTTCAATAACCACACAATCAGCTCAAAAACCACACATCAGTTCAGTGACAGTAGACCTCAATACAGTAAAAACCCACGTATAAGAACGTAGTGATTTAAGAACCTACAGGCTGAAATTGGGCATTTTAATACCCAAATATATAAGAACCTATTTAGCCTGGCAAAGAAAAATAGGTTCTTATACAAAAAACACTCTTATTGTAAGGCCAAAATACTGGATTTTGTTAGAAATAATTATTGTGAAATTTCTGAGAAATATACCATGAAAATTATTGGTTTAATACAGTATGTAGTACAATGAAGAAACTTCAAAATTGAAAATATTTTAAATACAGAATATAGAATATGTAGTACTGTATAAAATTATACTGGTGTAGTCTTGGGACTTGAATCTGTATAGTGCCCTGACTTTTTGTATCACTATGACAAATCCTATAAATAAGAACCTAATCAGCCTGACTTTGGAAAAACTACCCCAAAATATAAGAACCCATTCAGCCTGAACCCAAAAATTCTAGGTTTTTATACATGAGTTTTTACTATATTGTAAGAATAACTATAGGTGAAAGGTTTTTTTTTATTCCAATGGGGCAGATAAGAGGAAAGGGGAGGGGAGAGGGTTTTGCGGGAGCGTGGTCCATACAATTCAATAAAAAAACAAAAATTCAATAACCACACAATCAATTCAAAAACCCACATTCGTTCAGTGACAGTAGACAATTGTAAGAATAACTATATAGGTTAAATGTTTTTTTATTTCAATGGGACAGGTAAGAGGAGAGGGTTTTACGGGAGCGTGGTCCATATTTAGAGTAGGCAGAAAGTACAAGTGAAACCAATAAGTATTTATGTATTACAAATAATGGTAACAGGCTTACACTGTACATGCATTTAAAAATCTATTGCCTGCTTATCCATAACCCATTGCTTGTCTTTGTAATCATATTTGGCAACAGCTGCCCAATAATGTAGCTTTTTCTTGTACATAGTTCTACTTCCTTCTTGTCAATAATGCAGATTAGTGGCCCGTTGGTAAATAATTTTGTAAAAATCTAGAAGTCCTATGGTTCATTGAAAATCAAAAAGTCAAATAACCATAGCAACAGTTCAAAAAACACATATCAGATCAGTGACAGTAGACCTTAAATGTAAGAAAAACTATAGGTGATGTGTTTTCAACTTTCTCTCCCCCATGCTTTTCAAGGATGCAAATGAGAGGCCTGCTTGTAAATTTCATATTAGTTCAATTCAAAGAAGGCTTAGAAATTCAATCACCACACCAAAACAACAAACCTCCCACCCCTCCCCCAAAAAGGGGATTATATAAATGTATATTATTTATTTATTAACCACCTGGGTGATAGCAGACCTCAGACTTAAGAAAATTTACTGGTGTGGGTGTTTTTAGTTCAATGGGTCTTGCAGGTAGGGAAAGGGAAGGAAGTGGACAAATATGTTTGCATTATATTAATAGGGTTTAATTAAATGTTATATTACCATGGTTTAGAATTTTCCGCACCTAGATGAAATTTTTAGGGATTTAATGTTTTTAATTTTTTGTTTTAATTATTTTATTTTTAGAGATTTAAACAAACACTACAAAGGAAAGAAACCGGCAAATCCCCCTGAGACGGCAAGAAAGGAAACAGACAGCGAAAGGAAGAATGTGACAAGACCAGGAGTAACTGCAATGGCCGCTTAGCTATATGATTTATTATAATTTACTGAGTCAAAGACTAATAAATGTCTGCTGACAATAATTTCCACATTGGTGTACAGCATTGTGTTTGATTACATTGACGTATTCGTATGATCCAAAATTTGGTCAGCCAAGCTGACCAGCCATAAGCCTTAGCTGGGCAGCCACCCGCTTGGCCTCCATTACTTTTTTTTTTTTTCTATTTGTTTTTTTGGTTTACTTTTTAACTAACTCTTCTTGTTTCTTGACTCTTCTCGCAAGTGCCACAATCCCTGTTTCCCTTTTTGCAAGCTCCTCCTTGTCTTCTGCTAACTGCATGCAATCGCAGTTTCTTCCGGTCTTGGATATTTTTAAAAATTTTTTTGTTGCAAATTTCTTTAAAGGGTTATTTTATTTCAACAACGTAACAAGCACAAACAGTACATTTTATACTGCAATATTATAATTACTAAAAAACAGGCTGAATGTTACGGTATTTCAACACACCCCATTTTTTTTGGTGTTTGTGTGGGGGGGTGTGTGTGTGTGTGTGAGGGGAGGGGGACAGGGAGAGCGAGGTACGAAGGATAAGAATGGGGTGTGTTAAAATAGTGTAACTTCCGGTCTTGTTGCTTTCTTCCTTTCGCTGTCTGTTTCCTTTCTTGCCATGTCTGGGGGGATTTGCTGGTCTCTTTCCTTTTGAGTTTTTGTTTAAATCTCTAAAAATAATAGAATTGAAATGAAAAATTAAAAACATTAAATCCCTAAAAATTTCATCTAGGTAAGGAAAATTATCAACCATGGAAATATAATGTATAAACCTATTAATATAATGAAAACATATTTGTCCACTTCCCTTCCCTTTCCCCCTGCAAGACCCATTGAAATAAAAACACCCACACCAGTAAATTTTCTTAATTTGGAGGTCTGCTATCACTCAGGTCCCAGTTGTTCAAAGGGCAGATAATTTTATCCACTGGATAGTTTGCTATCCAGAAGATAAAATGTGTGCAAGATTTTTATGATAGTCCTATAATTTCTGAACAGAGTAGAAGCATATGTCAAATTTAAGAATGGGATTGTGTGGAAAACTTGCCAAAAGCATTGATTGGAGTACATGTACTCTGCTGGATAGTGACTTATCCAGTGGATAAAGTTATCCACTCTTTGAACAACTGGGGCCAGGTGGTTAATAAATATATACACATTTATATAATTCCCCTTTCTGAATTTTTAAGCCTTCTTTGAATTGAACTAATATGAAATTTACAAACAGGCCTCTCATTTGCATCCTTGACAACCATGAAGGAGAGAAAGTTGAAAACACATCACCTATAGTTTTTCTTACATTTAAGGTCTACTGTCACTGAACTGATGTGTGTTTTTTGAACTGTTGCTATGGTTATTTGACCTTTTGATTTTCAATGAACCATAGGACTTCTAGATTTTTACAAATTTACCAACGGGCCACTAATCTGCATTGACAAGAAGGAAGTAGAACTATGTACAAGAAAAAGCAACATTATTGGGCAGCTGTTGCCAAATGTAATTACAAAGACAAACAATGGATGGTGGATAAGTGGGCAATAGATTTTTAAATGCGTGTGAGCCTGTTACCATTACCGTAAAACCCTCTCCTCCTACCTGTCCCATTGAAATAAAAAACATTTCACCTATATAGTTACTCTTACATATTTTTTGTCTACTGTCACTGAACGAATGTGGGTTTTTAAATTAATTGTGTGGTTATTGAATTTTTGTTTTTTTATTGAATTGTATGGACCACGCTCCTGTAAAACCCTCTCTCCTCCCCTTTCCTCTTATCTGCCCCATTGGAATAAAAAAAACCATTCACCTATAGTTATTCTTATAATATTGAGGTCTGTCACTGAACTGATGTGTGGTTTTTGAACTGATTGTGCACAGGCGTCCCAAGCTCACGTTTAGAGAAAGCGAAAAATTAATTATCTATTTATTCATATATGCGTCACGGCTGTGTGAGTTGGAACGTGACCTTTCATCTTACGCGGTGTTAGGTTACATGAGAACCGTTGAGAATTTGAGCACTTTATAAGACGTTGTATGGGGAATAAAATATCGTTCATTTAGAACGCTAAATACATTAAAATATCGTTTAATGAAGAAGAGAAAAGTGGTGGCATAAAACGCCCAAAACAGAGAAAATAACGCAAAAGCACAACGGACACACAAGAGGTGAGTTTGTTTTAATCATCTTACGTAAAAAATGAGGATATTTTAATGTATTTAGCGTTCTAAATGAACGATATTTTATTCCCCATACAACGTCTTATAAAGCGCTCAAATTCTCAACGGTTCTCATGTAACCTAACACCGCGTAAGATGAAAGGTCACGTTCCAACTCACACAGCCGTGACGCATATATGAATAAATAGATAATTAATTTTTCGCTTTCTCTAAACGTGAGCTTGGGACGCCTGTGGATTGTGTGGTTATAATTTGAACTTTTGATTTTTCATTGAATTGAACAGAACTCAAAATTCCTTGTCAAAATGAACTTTGAATTTCATTTGTTCAAAGGAGACAATATTATTAGAACTTAATCAATTTCTGCTGCTAGATAACCTTCAGGAATTTGCAATATTTTTTTACTTTATGTTCTCTTCCCCAACCTTTGACACAGAGAAAAAGACAATTCCCCAGCCTTAAATATTTGGCACCAACTAACATATGTGAAATAACTGGTAAATAATTATATGATGTACAAATGACATTGTCAGCCATAAAGAGTTTTCAAAGTCCATTTGGCCTTCCATGTGTCCTTTGACAACCCAAAGAGGACATCAAACCAAGGTAAGATCATCGGTCATGCCACTTATCTGTGGCTTGTGGCATACTGTTTGTTCTTACCATAGTTTGATGTCACATGTGCATAATTATAGTACAAATGTATAAAAAGCCTTAACCCATGAGCACCCCGGTGGTGAGAGTGCAGATGAAGTAAAGGGTGAAGGGGTTGTTGCTTTGAATACTTGAGAAATAATGTCATTCGCAATAATGCTATTTAATTTATTGTTTAAGATGGCTTGACATCAATAACTTTAACAACTGTCTCACACTAGCTGTAGCAATATGAACCAGGCCAGGCAGATACATTTTCTGACTCAAGCCCCTCCTCAAGCCCGCACTTACAGGACAACATGATATGAACTATTTATTAATTAAACGTCACTTGCGTCTTTATGAAAGAACTACGAAGCACAAAACCGACTTATTACTCTATAGCCCACATGTAAAGGTACTCACGTCGGCAGAAAAAAACTGGAAATGAAGATAACTACATTTACTCACCTCGAAGATTACGAGTCCCTTACAACGAAGACAATTGGAACACTTCAATGATACAGGCTTCCAACACTTCACGTCGAGTGATAATTAGGTTCCCGATGTTAACACTGCAAACTATGACTGACGATGTCTCCTCCATTATGTTGCACACGGGATAGGCTATTAAAATTTCAGCTTTCGAACGATCAGAAGCCACAAGAGCCAAAAGTCTGAACGCCACTCGTTTTGAGAGTGTGAAATTTTCGCCATGACACGACGCTTAGCTGTATCGTATTTTCCGTCAAAACAATAGGAAAAAATCACTCCTTTGGAAAACCCTTGCCCATGAAGTCGAAGCAATATCTTTACAACATCTTTCATATCCACAGTTCACAGTTCCTAATACTGATGGCTCAAAAATCCGAAGAAATCATGCCTGACCCGGACGCCATCATTTATGGTCGTCCAAATGTTTCAATATTCGCTAAGTTGTATTCGCTATCGCTAAATTACATTCGCTGTCGCTAAATTGTTCATTCGCTATCGCTAAATTTCATTCGCTGTTGCTAAAACTCATTCGCTATCGCTAAATTACATTCGCTGTCGCTAAATTACATTCGCTGTCGCTAAATTGTTCATTCGCTATCGGTAAACTTCATTCGCTGTTGCTAAAACTCATTCGCTATCGCTAAATTACATTCGCTGTTGCTAAAACTCATTCGCTATCGCTAAATTTCATTCGCTGTTGCTAAAACTCATTCGCTATCGCTAAATTACATTCGCTGTTGCTAAAACTCATTCGCTATCGCTAAATTTCATTCGCTGTTGCTAAAACTCATTCGCTATCGCTAAATTTCATTCGCTGTTGCTAAAACTCATTCGCTATCGCTAAGTTTCATTCGCTGTTGCTAAAACTCATTCGCTATCGCTAAATTTCATTCGCTGTCGCTGAGCGTTTCCATTTCATGCGCTAAAAATTAACTCAGGGTGTCCCCACACGGGAAAGTTTGTGGAAAGCCGCTAACCGCAGATTTGCATTCAAAAGCATGTAAAATCTCACGATGGCCGACGAAAAGGTATGGAAATGCTCTTCTTCATTTTAATGTCAGATTTAGTTCGCTTCTAAGCCATTCCTCAGTGAAAAGCTGGAGCTAGTATACGAAAAGGCTTTCTGTGGGGCTTTGTTTTCAACCGTGCACATGAACTTAAAGTTTGGTTCATGGCACCATCGTGCTTCGTCGAGGCGGGAAAATATGGGACTCTGTATAACGAGGGTACGGACGGGTGGAGATGGCGGATGGGGCTTTTAAAAAAAAAAGAAAAAGGAAAGTAGGATGTTGATACTGTTAAATTTATTGGTTAATTGTCACCTTCTAAGAAATGCTAACTTTGGCTTTTTTTTTTAATTTGAATTAATTCATATCTTATTGTCAGTCAAACAGCGAAACCGCTACAGAATGTTTCTTCTCGTTTTTCAACCAAATCAGTCTGAGTTTGCAGTGGAACTCCGTATATTAGTACGACACACCATCCGGCAGAACAACACTTTCACATCCATGAACAGTTACGGGATAATCTGATTAACGGGGAAAGTACTTTATGAGCTCTTGTTAGGCATTATAGATTGGAAATCGTGGTTATTGTTCGAACATCGAACAGACAGATCGATACAAGATATTAAAAGATTATTTTTAGATGTCCAAAGATTTATCTGCGTAGGATTTGCGAACGTGTCATTTTCTTCCTTTTCAATTTGCACACAAGCGAAGTTTGCCTTGCAATAGGGGGACTTTTTTTGATCGGATTTTGCGTCTTTTCGGTTTTGATATTCATTGCGGATTTTGGTTTTTTCTCTTTTTTGAACATTCAGTTTTTTCGGTCAGTTTCTGGTTTTCCCCAGTTGCCTCGCCGGCGGCCTTCAGTCCCTAGTTGTCAGGGGTCGTCTTCTCCGTGAACTTGGTACAGTCGAGCCTCTATTATCCGGACTCGTTGGGACTTGAATAAATAGTCCGGATAATCGAAAATATGAATATTAATGAGACAGTAATGTAACGAAACGAAACAAAGAAAACATAATTTAATTGTGAAAAGATTTTTAAACTTGTCTAACCAACCGGTTGATGCTTTGAAGCTTTCGCGATCGGTCGACTCCGCGTTCAACTGCGCTGAGAAATGTTTCGCTTTCTCCTGAAGAAGAGGACCTGAAATTGGTGTTCCACTGCTGAACAAACCGAGGATTTCTGGCTTTTCTAACTCGTCGTCCTCTACATCAGACATCTTGGCAGAACGTAACTTTTTCGTGACCGCAAACCGCGTCCAAATATGAAACCCATAAAATTTTCCCAGAGAAGAAAAGTGACATTTTTTCAAGCACGAGAAGTTCATTTCGTTGTTCAGCGAGGGACCACAAACAAAATCGCTATCTTTAATTCGTCACGATTGTTCAAGACATGCCCTGCTCTAAATCAAAACTTGAAAGGAAAAGTACTTGAAACGTCGCTTGTGTGCAGATTTCCTGGGAGGAAAATGACACGTTCGCAAATCCTACGCATATAAATCTTTGGACATCTTTAATAACTTGTATCGATCTGTCTGTTCGAACAATAACCACGATTTCCAATCTATAATGCCTAACAAGAGCTCACACAGTACTTTCCCCGTTAATCAGATTATCCCGTAACTGTTCATGAATGTGAAAGTGTTGTTTTGCCGGATGGTGTGTCGTACTACAGTACGGAGTTCCACTGCAAACTCAGACTGATTTAGTTGAAAAACGACTGAGAAGAAACATTCTATAGCGTTTTCGCTGTTTGACTGACAATAGGATATAAATTAATTCAAATTAAAAAAAAAAAATAGCCAAAGTTAGCATTTCTTAGAAGGGGACAATTAACCAATAAATTTAACAGTATCAACATCCTATTTTCTTTGTTCTTTTTTTTTTAAGCCCCATCCGCTATCCGGCATCCGCCATCCGCCGTCCGGCATCCGCCATCCGCCGTATCCTCATTTTACAGAGTCCCACTGCATTGGCCTGAATGCCATGAACCAAACTTTAAGTTCATGTGCACGGTTGAAAACAAAGCCCCACAGAAAGCCTTTTCGTATACTAGCTCCAGCTTTTCACTGAGGAACGGCTTAGAAGCGAACTAAATCTGACATTAAAATGAAGAAGAGCATTTCCATACCTTTTCGTCGGCCATCGTGAGATTTTACATGCTTTTGAATGCAAATCTGCGGTTAGCGGCTTTCCACAAACTTTCCCGTGTGGGGACACCCTGAGTTAATTTTTAGCGCATGAAATGGAAACGCTCAGCGACAGCGAATGAAATTTAGCGATAGCGAATGAGTTTTAGCAACAGCAAATGAAATTTAGCGATAGCGAATGAGTTTTAGCAACAGCGAATGTAATTTAGCGATAGCGAATGAGTTTTAGCAACAGCGAATGAAATTTAGCGACAGCGAATGAAATTTAGCGATAGCGAATGAGTTTTAGCAACAGCGAATGAAGTTTAGCGATAGCAAATGAACAATTTAGCGACAGCGAATGTAATTTAGCGACAGCGAATGTAATTTAGCGATAGCGAATGAGTTTTAGCAACAGCGAATGAAATTTAGCGATAGCGAATGAACAATTTAGCGACAGCGAATGTAATTTAGCGACAGCGAATACAACTTAGCGAATATTGAAACATTTGGACGACCATAATCATTCGACTTCGCCGAGGCGCCAATTTGACCGGATGTGACGTCAACTTTTTTTGGATGATTCTGATACGAAAATTTGACGAGTCTTCTGCCCCGCCCCTGATGAGAACATATTCTGTGTAATTTGAAAAAGGAATGTGCTCAGTGCAAAATCTATGTTGTATCTGTTGTTCGGTAACGAAATATGTCCAAATGGCCAAAGCTCAGATAAAACAAACGAATTCTTATTAATGTTTTGAAGAAGATATTGTTTTAATTAATTTTTCGAGGCATTCTGAATTTAGGACATCCGGAATATGATGTACCAAAAACACGCGCCAATAATCATTAACCTCTTATATCAAACAACAGTGATAAAGATAATAAACTTGCGCATTTTATATAACTTAACGTTTCCTATGCTAGTCAACATACATTTTCAAAAGTAACTGTTAAAATTATAGTTTTTACAACTATATATATAATAGTGACAAGGGTTCCGGAACCGAGATTAAGAAAAACAATTTTAACAATGAATCTATAAAAGCTACAGCTAATTTAATTAATAAAGCATCAGCTTCTCACCGCTGACGTTGACCCTGTTTGTATTTTATTTCTGATCAAGCTACGATGGCCAAAGAACAAAAGTTCTTATATCAACATACACATTCTTTTAACTTTTTCCACATATTTGTTGTTGTACTAGTTTAAAGATAGTTTAAGGATCAACACATTTCATCTTTGGTGATCATTTTCTTTATTCTTACCTTGAAAAGGCAAAGCGTTTCTCTACCGTGCTAGCGATCCCAGGGTATAGGCCATTGATGACGAAACTTTGCGTGAAAAAATACTGACTCAAGAAGAACAAAAACCACTTCGCAGTGTTGCAGGCACCTGGGACGAAATTTCAGCCAGCCGTAAGACAACGTATCCTCCTCGGGTAAGGATGCAGTAGCCATACCAGTTCACTGTTTAAAAAAGTATAAAGGTTACCGTATACCTTCAGAGGTGTCTCGCATCCAAGCGATGAAGCGCGTCCAGTTAAACTGTAGATACCTGAACCCCTATATCAAATTAAAGCTTATAAAGCGGGCTATTAAACTATACCAAGAATTTTGAAACAAACTGGATTATCTTATTTTTAGCGCTGCTTTCTCGAGTCAATTGTTTCAGTTGAAGGGAACATTTCAGTTAAAGAGCTAAAACTCAAAGGGAATTTGTTCGTTTACCTTCAAATTCGGACAGTAGCTAGGTTAACATATAAACAACAAAAACTGTCTCTGCAAATTTTTTCTTTCCAAATATTTTTTCTCCGAGAGCGATTTTTGTACGATCACTTCTCATTCTTTTTAATCCTATTTGGAAAATGTTCTGTAACTTTTGCACACGCTTTTTTAACGCATTGGGTTCGGAAACTGAGGAAAAAATTAAATTAGCGAAAAACAAAATTCGCTTTGACTTGTAGCTTTCAAAAGGTGATTACGACGCTTGCATTTAGAGGTCGTCAAAAATTCGACAATTTATTTTATTTCAAAATTCTTGGTATAGTTTGATAGCTAACTCTATAAGCTTTAATTTGATATGGGGTTTAAGTATCTACTATTTTAAACCGGACGCGCTACATTGCTTGGACGCGAGACACCTCTAAAGGTATACGGTAATCTTAACACGTTTTTGCGTTATGCCCC